>NC_083572.1:75077344-75089844 GCF_027579695.1 Neoarius graeffei
ACAAGCACGCACTCATTGTTTACACTCCGGCTTCCCAGAGTCTCTTCTCTGGGGTTGGATTTCAGCAAATGGAGAGATTTCTATAAAAGATGACTTATGATAATGATGATACACATTCTTCACCATGACGAGTGCAAATAATTTTCTCTTCCTCACTGATAGATTATGTTCGTCAGTGACAAGTGTGACGAGCGCCAGCGGGAACCCTGGCCATTATTTATTTGAATGAAACTTTGTATCACATCATGCGCTGCTCAGTTTTGTACAGATATCTCATCTCATCTCATTATCTCTAGCCGCTTTATCCTGTTCTACAGGGTCGCAGGCAAGCTGGAGCCTATCCCAACTGACTACGGGCGAAAGGCGGGGTACACCCTGGACAAGTCGCCAGGTCATCACAGGGCTGACACATAGACACAGACAACCATTCACACTCACATTCACACCTACGGTCAATTTAGAGTCACCAGTTAACCTAACCTGCATGTCTTTGGACTGTGGGGGAAACCGGAGCACCCGGAGGAAACCCACGCGGACACGGGGAGAACATGCAAACTCCGCACAGAAAGGCCCTCGCCGGCTACGGGGCTCGAACCCGGACCTTCTTGCTGTGAGGCAACATCACTAACCACTACACCACCGTGCTGCCCCTAGCAGGTGAGCTAATAATAATAAATCAACAGAGTGGGGAAGTTTTTATGAATGGGGGTTTAAAAGTGGGTGTGGCCAAACCCTCTTCCTTTGCATATGTAAACAAAACAAGAAACCATACAATAATAGCACAATGTATGCAAATGAGGCAGGTAGTGATCCAATCAGCGTGTTTGTGGGAGGAGTCTTTCCGAGACAGCGCTCCTGCAGGTCTGAGCTCAGAGCGCTTTTTTTTTTTACCTTTTTGGTCACTGTGACCGTGACCTTGACCAGATGACCCTCAAAATGTTAGTGGTTCTATTTGATACCAATGCCCATCTATCCTGAAAGTTTCGTGAAGATTGGTCCAGCCGTTTTCCTGTAATGTTGCTAACAAAGAAACAAAGTAACAAAGAAACAAAGAAACCCGACCAAGAACAAAAAAATGCCTCGCCCCATTTACTCCGTAGTGGGCGAGGTAATTAAAAGTCTATTTGAAGGTACAGCTGTTATGTAATTGTGTCACAAATAGATATGACGGAGAAGCCTGATTAATCCTAGTTTCATGATTGATTCATCAAACATAAACTGGAAAGTGAGATCAAATAAATTCCACACCTCTATCCAGAGTTATAAGTAACTCTTCCTTCTTCAAGATTTTTCATAGAATGAGTAACTCATGCTACTATGTACTGTAATAGAACACACATTTCTCGTGAACTGGCACACCTTCACTTTGAACTGGCACACCTTCCTGCTTAACTGGCATGAGGAAATGATAAACTGTTTTTAGTGCATAGTTGTTTAAGATTTTAAATAAAACAGGAAGTACCAAATTACTGAAAGTATCATCTAATTGGGGTTATCACTATTTGTGATCATGCATACATGATGAACATTTGAAGTATGCACATCCCAGCATAGTGGTGTCATAAAGATTAAAATGAAACTGGTTCAAGTCAACACCTAGAAATTCTTAAAATTTTTCCAGACAAAACAATGGAACTCATCCAGTCTAATTCGGTTTCATTTTCCCTCTGTGAATCTGGTTATAGATAATATTTATACAGTTATTGTATACTGTACATCTTAATTTTTTTTATTTGTTACTGAAAAAAGTTAATTTTTTTAATGTGCATGGTTTTATACCATGGGAGCTAAGTACAGTAGTTAAATACCTGACCAGAAGTTCAAGTCAATCAAATCAAGTTTATTTGTATAGCGCTTTTAACAATAGACATTGTCGCAAAGCAGCTTTACAGAATTTGAATGACTTTAAACATTAGCTAATTTTATCCCTTATCTATCCCCAGTGAGCATGCCTGTGGCGACGGTGGCAAGGAAAAACTCCCTCAGACGACATGAGGAAGAAACCTCGAGAGGAACCAGACTCAAAAGGGAACCCGTCCTCATTTGGGCAACAATAGACAACATGACTATAACATTAACAGTTTTAACATGAAGTCAGTTTCGTTGATGTTATAAACTCTTCATTGATAGAAACTTGAGTGCAAAACTGTTCATGACAATTGCAGTCCTAAAGTTAGCAAGTCAACTGTAGTCCTCAGCCATAAAAGCATTACTGTAAGCATCCAGAGCATCCTCCAAGTGTGACTTTCAACTGTCCATATGGGGCCGTCCTCCACAGGAGCGATGCAATGAGACTCCAACCAGACATAGTGCATTAGGATGGATCAGGCAGGTCCGAGGAGCAGAAGAGGTCAGCACCTCAATCCCAGGATTGACATGTAACTCAGAGGGACAGATGGGGGGGGGGGGAAGAGAGAGAAAACACAGGTTGTTAGGTATGCCCAATGTCACCTGAATAAGTAGAAATAGTATACATTTTGCGCTGAGTGCAAGCAGGGACTCCGGCAAAACTAACTATGACAGCATAACTAAAAGGGGAGAGCCAGAAGGTAACCCAGGCATGAGGGAGCCCCGGGACATAAAGCAGCAGCCACTACACCGTCAACAAACTTGAGTGAGCAAGCGAGTGGGAAACTGACAGCATCCATACATCCCAGTTTACCAAAACACTATGTCTGAGGACCCTCCAGATCTACACCTTTACCTCATAAACACCATTAACAAAAGGCTTGACTAAACAGATATGTTTTCAGCCTAGACTTAAATGCTGAGACTGTCTGATTCCCAAACATTACTTGGAAGGCTGTTCCATACCTGTGGGGCTTTGTAAGAAAAGGCTCTGTCCCCTGATGTAGCCTTCACTCTATGACAGGGGTCATCAAACTATGGCCTACGGGCTGACTCCAGCCCGCCACCCCCCTTTGACCAGCCCCCCAGCCCCTCTGCCCCCCACCCCTTGAACCGGCCCTATGAGGCAATCCCCAAAAGTGGTCATGGCCTATTTTTTTAAATTGCTTTTTGGCAAATAATAACATGTCTGCATCTTGTATTTTGTTGATTTTATCAATTAAAATTGATATTTAGTTATAAAATGAACTATTCATATTTTCTGAATTTTCGTCAGATGCTCGCGATCAAGCAGTGACAGGCAGCGCACGCACAGAGAACTGTCAGTGTTCAGGACAGCAAAATGGTTAGCAGTAAGCGAAAAGCTGACAGAGAGTGCAGAGTTTTTAAATAACATTGGACCACCGATTATTTTTTCGTTCAGTGTAAGGACCGTGCAGTTTGTCTTGTATGTAAAGAAAGTGTGTCGGTTTTCAAAGAATATAATCTGCGTCATCACTACGAAACCCGCCACAAAGAGTATGCTAGTTTGCGAGGGCAAACAAGAGAAGACAGGATTCGGAGGATGAAATGCGGACTGGCTGCACAACAGAATGTATTCCTTCGACAAACCCAGATCAACCAGGCTGCCGTCTGAGCTAGCTATCAGGTAGCTCACCTACTAGCTACCCATGGAAAGCCGTTTACCGATGGGGACTTTGTTAAAGTATGCATGCTTGCTGTGGCCGAGGAGGTGTGTCCCGACAAGAAGGATGCGCTCAAGGCGGTGAGTCTCTCCGCACCTACTATGATCAGGCGAACCGAAGAGTTGGGGGACAACGTGTATGACCAGCTGAATGAGAGAGCGTCAGAATTCAAGTTTTTTGCTTTGGCCATGGATGAGAGCAATGACGTGCAGGACACAGCACAACTGCTGTGATCTAGTGCTCATATTATAATTTCACTGTTTTTTTTAATGTATTTATTTTATAGGCCTATTTATTTGACCTTTATTAAGTGCTGCACACAATTATTATTAATAATATCAACAGGCCTACTTACAATTTATAATTTTCCACTCACCTTTGCCAGTGTCAATCACCTCAACTAAGCAGATGTTTCTTACCTTGACAGCTTTGATGTTATTTTTATTAGAAAATAAATAAATGGAATATCTGTGGTATTTCAAATTAAAACAAAGTGTGAAGATTCGATTACTACTTCTGCAAACCACTAGTAAAGATAAACAAATATGTGCCAGGAATCAAGTGTTGATATAGTAGTGGGGATGGCTGTGCCAGGCTAGTAATCTCTACTACATAATGACGCCTGCTGGTGGTCATATTTGTCTGGGTCATACAATTCTGTTATATAGCTGACCCAACCCCGGCCCCCCATCACACTCAGGAACGACAATGTGGCCCCCAGAGAAAAAAGTTTTGTGACCCCTGCTCTATGAGGTACCAGCAGATAGCCAGCACCTTTTGATCTAAGTAGGCATGGCAGGTCATAAAGGAACAGAAGTTCGCTCAGGTACTGTGGTGTGAGACCGTTCAGTGTTTTAAAGGTCAATAGTAGTATTTTATAAACAATACGAACTTTGATTGGGAGCCAATGCAGTGTGGATAAGACAGGGGTGATGTGGTCATATTTTCTAGTTCTAGTAAGGACTCTTGCTGCTGCATTTTGAACTAACTGGAGCTTGTTTATGCACTTATTGGAACATCCAGACAGTAAGGCATTACAGTAATCCAACCTTAAGGTAACAAAAGCATGAACTAGTTTTTCTGTGTCATGTAGTGACATTCAATTTCTTATCTTAGCAATATTTCTGAGATGAAAGAAAGCTATCTGGGTAATTTTATCAATGTGAGTTTTGAACGAAAGACTGGAGTCAATAATCACTCTGAGGTCTTTTACTGCTGCATGTGAAGAAACAGAAAGGCCATCCAGAGTTACTGTGTAATCAGAAAACCTACTTCTATGGGATGGGGACTTCAACCAAGCTTGTCTTACTGTGTTCCCTAATTTCATACAGTACGTGCAGTGCTCCACCAGAGGGAAGAACACATTAGACCATGTTTATTCCAACCTAAAGCAAGCCTACAGAGCAGTACCCCTCCCTCACCTGGGCATGTCAGACCATCTTTCACTGCTCTTGGTCCCTGCATACACCTCCCTCAGGAAGAAATCCAAACCTGTCACAAAAAACATTAAATCCTTGCCTGAAGGAGCACTCTCCCAGCTTCAAGATTGCTTTGAGCACACTGAGTGGAGCATATTTGAACATCTTGACCTACAGGAGCACACAGAGACTGTTCTGTTCTACATAAAGAACTGCACTGACAGTGTTACTGTGACGAAGCGCATCCGGCTCTACCCCAACCAAAAACCATGGATGACCTCGGATGTCCGGACACTCCTGAGAACCCGAAACTCTGCCTTCAAGTCAGGTGACAGAGAACAGTACAGCGTGGCGAGGGCAGAGCTGCGGAGAGGCATCAAAGCTGCTAAGGCTGCTCATAAGATGAAAGTGGAGGACCATCTCACCAACAATAACCCACGGCTGGTGTGGCAGGGGCTACAGGGCACCACCAGCTACAAAGGCTCCACACCCGTCACTACCATCACTGACGCATCGCTGGCTGAGGAATTAAACAGTTTCTTCTCCTGTTTCGAAGCAGAGGCCCCACACACAGCTGCACGACCACCACAGACCTCCAGTCACAGCACACTCACACTCCAGGAACACCAGGTGAGGCAGGTGCTGAAGACTGTGAACATCAAGAAAGCAGCCGGACCAGATGGTGTACTCGGAAAAGTACTCTGCGCCTGTGCTGACCAGCTGGGGGGAGTCCTGACCAGGTTGTTCAACCTCTCACTGTCACAGGCTACTATCCCCCAGTGCCTGAAATCAGCTACCATCATCCCTGTCCCAAAGACTCCTGCCCCAGAGTGTCCCAATGACTACAGACCAATTGCCTTAACATCAGTAGTCATGAAATGTTTTGAGAGGCTCATCCTTCACCACATCAAGGACTATCTCCCCTCAAACCTGGACCCACATCAGTTTGCCTACAGAGCTAACAGATCGACGGAGAACGCCATCGCTATAGCTCTGCACACAGCATTCAGCCACCTCAAGAAGCCAGGGAACTACGTCAGGATGCTGTTCATAGACTTCAGCTCGGCATTTAACACCATTATTCCTGACATCTTGGTGGAAAAGCTGACTAACATCACTCTCTCCCCCTCCACCTGTGCCTGGATTAAGGACTTCCTGACTGACTGCCCTCAAATGGTTAAGGTAGGCACCACCTGCTCCTCCACCCTGACCCTCAGCACAAGGCTCTCCTCATGGCTGTGTGCTGAGCCCTCTCCTGTATTCCCTGTATATGCATGACTGCACACCCATCCACCCTTCCAATACCATCATTAAATTTGTGGATGACACCACGGTCATCTGCCTTATCAGCGGAGGGGATGAGACTGTGTACAGGGATGAGGTCAACATGCTGGCAGGTTGGTGTTCTGCACACAACCTGCTGCTCAACACCAGCAAAACTAAGGAGATGGTGATTGACTTCAGGAAACACAGGGGGGATCCAGCCCCACTGAGCATCAACGGGGACTGTCTCCAGCGGGTGTCCTCCTTCAGGTTCCTTGGGACACATATAGCCGAGGACCTCTCCTGGACTGCCAACACATCCGCGGTGGTATGAAAGGCCCAACAGCAACTCCACTTCCTAAGGATACTCAGAAGGAACCATCTGGAGGAGAAACTGTTAGTGGCCTTTTACTGCAGCGCCATCAAGAGCATCCTGACGTACTGAATTACAGCTTGGTATGCCAACTGCTCTGTGGCAGAAAGAAAGAACCTGCAGAGGGTCATTAAAACTGCGCAACACATCACTGGCAGTCCTCTACCCTCGCTAGAAGACATCTAGCACACGGTATCTCAGGAGAGCAAGAGCAATCACTGCTGACCCCTCACACCCGGGACAGCACTTGTTTGCCCTCATGCCCTCTGGCAGGAGATACAGGTGCCTCAAAAGCAGGACAAACAGACTTAAAAACAGTTTCTTGACCTGGGCCATCAGGTCCCTGAACTCATAAGAGAGTGTATGCTAGTGTAATGTGTAAATGATGTAAATATGCATTCCTTTCTTATTTATATTTTACTCCTTTCTTATTCTTATTTTACTGTTTTACTGTTTTCTTTTAATATTTTACTGTTGGTTTTTTTTTATTTATTATGCACTGGCCGGAGAAGCACTGTAATTTCATTGTATACTTGATGTGCAATGACAATAAAGATTCTATTCTATTCTATTCTAGCTGCATGTGGCCCTAGTACAAGTACTTCAGTCTTGTCAGAATTAAGCAGAAGGAAGTTAATAAGCATCCAGTGTCCAATGTCCTTTACACATTCCTCAGTTCTATTAAGCTGGTGTCTCTCATCTGGTTTTGCAGAAACATACAACTGTGTGTCATCAGCATAACAGTGGAAACTAATACCATGTTTATGAACAATATCACTCAGGGGTAACATATATAAAGAAAAAAGCAGTAGACCCAAGACAGAACCTTGTGGAACACCAAACTTTATCTCAGTATGTCTAGAAAAATCACCATTTACATCAACATACTGATAGCAATCAGTTAAATATGCTGAAGCTGCAGGACAGATGGGGGGGGGGGGGGGGGGTTACAGAGCCTGAGGGCTTGTCTCTATCCTCTTCTACCAAGGCTGCATGATTACGGGTCTTAAAGAATACACGCAGTGAAAAATAAATATAGGCTAGAAATATTACACATTTTGCATAAATGTATTTCGACTATCCTGTATTATCACACTGTGCCACATAAAACAGTGCTTTAAAATTATTTTGTATTCCTGCTCACTCAAGGGCACAGCCATATTGCCATTTTGTGGGTGGTGTCAAAGGTCAGCAAGATGTAGTATCGTTGATAGGTTTCCTGTATCTTGATTGGCTCACTGCTCCTGACACTGCAATGTAACCTAATGTACAATGCACTGTTGAAAAATAGCGAAGTGCAAAGCCTATGGTTGCAAAAATAATAAACGTGATAAGGGAAAGCATTTTTTCTGTTCAGTTGCCGACAACCAAGCAACCTAAACGACTTGCTAAACAGTGGCTATATAACTTGGAAAGAGGTCACACTTTACAAACACTCTCCTTTGGTAGAAATTCTGTTGTTTGTGATGAACATTTTGAGCCTGATTGCTTTGACAGGAATCTACAGGCCAAGCTCTTGGGCTATGCAAGTTGCGTTAGACTCAAAGCCAATGCTGTGCCAACAATATTTCGACACTGTCCACGAAAAAGGGATTCAGGCCAAAAATCCTTTTGTACAAAAAGTACAAAAGTCCTTACTCAAGTGCTGTGCTAATAATCATATACAGAGTACCCTAGTAAAAAATTGAAGTACAGCTTCTTCTTTTTTTAATTAATAACAGCTACTAGCTATATAATTTACAGTTTTCACTGTGAATGGGAATGGGGTATAAGACGACATGGGAAACTTGTTTGTTATGACATTTTATCATTTGAAGCATCTTCTTGATGCCATCTTATAAAAATGTTACCATTGATTTATCTCTTTTAAAAATGTAGATAGTAGAAGGTCAAAAAAATCTCAAGTAAAGTATTTGAATATCTGCAGTACTTAAGCATACATAATAATACTATTATTCAGACTCCTGATGTTTAATATACTAGTGTGTCTTTGTGTATTAGCTCATGATAGCTTTGTTAAATATTTGATACTTTTCTGCATGTCACTGTGTCATACTCTCCATGCACACTGCGTCATGTACCATCTGAGTGGGTGTGGGTTTTTTTTTTCCTTTGGGTGTTACTGCCAAGGATTTTTTTTTGTTGCTATTCTACAGAACATTGGCCTACATACTATACATACATACTACACAAACATGCACACAAGTACAGAAGATAACAAAGCTCATCTCATATCATCTCATTATCTCTAGCTGCTTTATCCTGTTCTACAGGGTCGTAGGCAAGCTGGAGCCTATCCCAGCTGACTACAGGCGAAAGGTGGGGTACACCCTGGACAAGTCACCAGGTCATCACAGGGCTGACACATAGACACAGACAACCATTCACACTCACATTCACACCTACGGTCGATTTAGAGTCACCAGCACGGTGGTGTACTGGTTAGCGCTGTCGCCTCACAGCAAGAAGGTCCTGGGTTCGAGCCCTGTGGCCAGCGAGGGCCTTTCTGTGCGGGGTTTGCATGTTCTCCCCGTGTCCGTGTGGGTTTCCTCCGGGTGCTCCGTTTTCCCCCACAGTCCAAAGACATGCAGGTTAGGTTAACTGGTGACTCTAAATTGACCGTAGGTGTGAATGTGAGTGTGAATGGTTGTCTGTGTCTATGTGTCAGCCCTGTGATGACCTGGCGACTTGTCCAGGGTGTACCCCGCCTTTCGCCCGTAGTCAGCTGGGATAGGCTCCAGCTTGCCTGCGACCCTGTAGAACAGGATAAAGCGGCTAGGGATGATGAGATGTTTCACATTTTAGATTCTTCAAAGTAGCCACTGTTTTCCTCGATGGCACTTTGTCACACTATTGGCATGAGGTAGTCACCTGGAATGCTTTTCAGTTACCGTAATAGGTGTGCCTGCATTCTTAGTGTGTTTGAGATCAAACAGTAAATATTAAATAATAAAAATACAGTAAAAAGCCCTATTCTACAACTGTAGTAATCCATATTATGTCAAGAACCACTTAGCTAGTAAAGAGAAATGACAGTCCATCATTACTTCAAGACAGGAAGTGTCTTTTAATTCATAAAAATAAAAAAAACATTGAATTAGAAGGTGTGTCCAAACTTTTGACTGGTACTGTACATAAAACTAAACATAAACATAAAAGGTCAAGGAAAATCAATGTAGTCCCACACATACAATTACTATGGAATATCAAGAAAAACATTTTTGTTGATGTGCCATTTCAGATAAATTTGTAGATATGCAAACATGACCACCACTGCTTTGAAATATGGTGATGCTCACACACACACACACACACACACACACGCACGCACTCTGCTCCATTTTGATGTAGATTGTAAACACCCCCTGCTACACTACTCACACACATACAAAGTATGTGACAGCAGGGGCGTGGTTGAGCATTAACTGTGGGCAGTGAGGTGTCAGGTAAAACCGGCAGGTAACGTGATGAGTTTCACCATTGTTTGTTTACTGGAAATTTATTTTTGTGGGTTCCTGCAGAGAGATGCCAGTTATCAGAGAGAGAACTGAGCTACCCAGCACTGTGTTTGTCTGTGTAAAAAGACAAAGAAACTAAAGTCACTGAAAAATGAAATTAAAGAAAAATCAAAACACCTTGAGTTGTCAAGCCTGTCTCCCTGAAATTTGGCAGCTGGGTTCTGGGTCCAGTGTTTAAGAAAAAGCCAAGAAGCCTTTATTTGTCACACGTACACTCAAGCACAGACTTAAAGCATATACACAGAGCCATGGCCTCACTTTTGTTTATAAATGCCTTGAGACCTCAAGAATGGCACAGGAATAGTTTAACACGTTAACAATAAATCTAATGTAGTAATTTTTACGATTAAAGTGATTTACTGTATATAGGTAGCGGTCTGAGTGAATGACCTTGATGTCCGTAGCATCACAGCAGGAAGTCTATCGGTCTCATCGCCATTTCCACTATACTAAAGCACAGAGCTGACTGCAACTCCGATCCTCCATTTTGAACTAATTTATCACCATGCCACGCAGATGTGTTACTGCACCCACCAGGAACACGACAGAAGGTGGATTTATGTTGCATTCATGGCCCAAGAATGTTCAAACTGCAAAGATTTGGATGCATTTTTTGAGAAGTTCACGGGCACATTGGGCACCTATAAAGTGGTCTCTCCTCTGCTCTGCACATTTTACTTAAGACTCGTACGAAACCTCTGATCTGTTGAGGAGCGTTGGCTATAAGCCCGTATTGAAAGAGGGTGCAGTATCAACAATTAAAGAAAAAGAAAACTACAAGTATTTATTTATTTATTTATTTATTTTAAACACAAAGTTCAGTTGCACCAGTCCACCCATAGTGAGCCAAGGGTTGTTGCTAAAGCATATTTACAGGTTCAGGAGATTAAAACATTACAACTCATATTTGACATCCATATTGTTTCTTACCTCTGTCACACACTTCTTTGATCCTTTTCCCCCTTATTTTGTCATTGTCAGGAAGCCCTGTATGCAGTATTCTGTTTGCTTCCTTCAGTCTTTTGTATCTATTCACTTCCTATTCATCAGTTATTTGGTCTCTCCTAGTTTTCTACTTGCCTTGCATTTATCTCAGCAGAGGTGCCAAATACGGTATGCAGCCTGCAGGCCAGAGCCAGCCTGATAAAGGTTCAACTCTCATCTCATTATCCCTAGCCGCTTTATCCTGTTCTACAGGGTCGCAGGCAAGCTGGAGCCTATCCCAGCTGACTATGGGCGAAAGGTGGGGTACACCCTGGACAAGTTGCCAGGTCATCACAGGGCTGACACATAGACACAGACAACCATTCACACTCACACTTACGGGCAATTTAGAGTCACCAGTTAACCTAACCTGCATGTCTTTGGACTGTGGGGGAAACCAGAGCACCCGGAGGAAACCCACGCGGACACAGGGAGAATATGCAAACTTTGCACAGAAAGGCCCTCGCCAGCCACGGGGCTCGAACCCAGACCTTCTTGCTGTGAGGCAACAGATCAATATACTCCGCCCAGATCAATATACTCAGGGTTATAAATTCAGCTACTTACATACATGCTAATGATATATAACTCTTATTAGCAAGCTAAAAATTTGATGCTGTAACCATGTTTCTTTCCTAAAAATATTCTATGTGTTCCCTAGCAGTGGGAGTGAATAGTTATGGATTTACAAATTTTTACTTTTTTTATTTGAAAATAATTAGTAGCTTCATGATCTATAATCCCAGTTAAGTCAATTTCAGTTCCAAGTGGTAACACTACAAGATGTGGAAAAGTAATTATTACAAGGTAGTGGCAGCCCTAACATATTCAACGTCTTAGGTGGAATTTTCCACTGACCTATTGACGCCCCCCCCAACCCCACCCCAGCAATAAAAAAAAAACCACTCAAAACTCAAAACATTCAACTTACAAAAGCATTTTATCATGCTTCTTTTAGTATTGATGTTCACTTGTCAATTCGGGTATGCATTTTACATAAAACAGCTTAATGTTGAATATGTCTTCTGATGGAGCAAATCAGATAATGACACCTAAAGATCTAAAGAGAAGAATATGCTGGCAGAGCAGAAAGATTGTTTCAATGTAGGTAAAGTACTATAAAGGTCTCAGTACTAGCCAGTACTTTCTGTATGAAGAATAGCTACAAACAAACAAATAAATAAGCAAAAGCAAGAGTAAAGATTTAAATCTTGTGTGAAAGGTCACAATCAAAACATTAACACTAGCTTGCTAGTGCTTTGCTCCCACAGTGAACGTTACACTTTGATCAAGTTGTTGGTTTTATTATCTTAGGATATCTTAGTATCTTTGATACTCTTTTTATTGCCTCATGTATCATTATATACTTGAATGTTTAATATCTATAATACTACACCTTGTTAAGATCATT